>NC_056726.1:122995899-123018399 GCF_019279795.1 Protopterus annectens | reverse complement strand
AGTGAATGCAGTTTCAACATTGTCTTCATTCACAACCTATCAGAATCTGCCAATTGCATCCCATAACAGTTTGCACTCAGGCAGCCACACCTTTACCAAACCCAAGTTATTATTCCAGGTAAGGTACATCTGTAATGTGACTAGGGCTTGGAGAAAAAAAAGTGGCAGTCACAGTGAGTATAAGCTGTTAGGGGGTGCAATCAATAGTACGCCACTGGATTTTATTTCTGTATCAACATTTCTGAATATTAGTACAGAAATGAATTTTGATACTGCTTTTGAGGGCAGTAATGAAGTGCTTCAGCATTACTTCTGAGGTAGAATAAGTTGAAGCAACTGGTTTTCTAGAGTTTCAAAAGCATAGTCTTTTTTTTGCTCTTGGGAGTGAAAGACAAGTGAAGAAATAGAACATGGCTGGTTCATGAGGTTAAGTTTGCCAGACACATTGGAACAATGTTCCTTTCTTTCTGCTCTTCAACTCTGAATTGAGGAAGAGCACAGAAATAAGACTTGGCTGGCTTCTCAGATTGAGACCAACAGCTAGTCTGGAACTTATCCTTTTCTTCTCAATGATGTTCAGGTGGGCTACAAAAATCGAAAATACCTTCTTCAACTTGGGATTTGTGGAAGGGCCCAGAAATGGGATCTGGCCAGCTCTTGAGGTTAAGAGGGGCAACTAGATTACATGGAATGCCCCCCTGCTTTTTTTCAGCTAACTATAGCTCCAACTATAACTAGTAGAAAAGGATTTATATCCCATTAATATGACTGGCAAAATTTTCCACTTGACTAATTTGTATGGTTCTGTGAATATAATACAGATATTTATATATCTTCACACCCATATATATGTTTGTATACATATACAGTATATATATATATATATATATATATATATATATATATATATATATATATATATATATATATATATATATACATATGGATCTACTTCACTTGACCTAAAACTCATTTGACTGACACCCTTCTGACCTAAATTTCATTTGACAGACAACTTATTTGACTGACTCCCATTTCACTGACAGCTTACAATGCTGAATTTCAACATACTAAATCTTAAACCATAGACAAGCACACTTAGAACACCAATAAATAACCCTTTCCAGAAGATAAAAACTACTTATTTACCCTCTTAACAGAAATGGGAGAATGTACAACCAAACTAGGTGAGGGACTACACACCCCACACCCCCAATGTGTGGGGGGGTCTACACCTCCTACACACCCTTTAATTATATATACTAACTCCAGGATCACACTACAGTGGGGAAAGGGGCACATACCTTTAACTTGCCTTAGAGTATTCAACACGTTGCCACTACTGCTGGGAATGCACAAAACATCCACCATATTACTTTAGATACTTCCCATAAAAATGTAGAGACAAACCCACATTTAGAAACACTACAATTGCTTTCTACATGACTATCAGAATTCTAACAGTGAGCACTGTAAGTTACAGTAATTATTTTTATCACAAGCAAGTCACAGGTGAAGAAAAACTCACAAGTCTATGTCTTAAATGTTGCTGAAGTGTTAGTCAGTCAAATGAGTTGTTAGTCAAATGAGATTTAGGTCAATTGGGTGTCAGTCAAATGGGTGTCAGTAAAGTGAGTTTTAGGTCAAGTGACGTAGACCCATACACACACACACACATATATATATATATATATATATATATAGATATATATATATATATATATATTGATATATATATAGATATACATATATATATATATACATATATATATATATATATATCTTTATATATTATATGTATATCTTTATATTTATATATATATATATATATATATATATATATATATGTGTGTGTGTGTGTGTGTGTGTATACATATTCAAAACAATAAACCAGTACTCTGGTACTTTTATGCCATTGCTCAGTTGGAAACACTAGATAAGCCAGTTTCACTTATAAAAGCTTATTCAGTAACTAAGCAAATGCAGCAATCATTTCTTTTTATGTGACACCACAAATCATGTGCTAAATAGCACCAATAGCATGGAAACTAATTTAAAAAACACAAGTTGTATGGTATAGCATGAAAAGAGGTATTATCAGGCATTTTCCCATCCAAATACTAAGTCTGACTCTGCTTAGCCCATAAGCTCAGACTTTCTTTTATAGGACATCATAACTCATGTGATACATCAACAGCAATAGCATGCAAACCATTTTGAAAAAAAAAAAAAAAAACAAACAAGCAGTATGATGTGAAAAAAGTATTTCCTGCCAGTCTTCCATCTAAATGCTGACCAATTCCAGCCATACGTAGCTTTCAAGATCAGAAAACTTAAATTTCATTCAGGGTAATGTGACCATTTTGGTTTTATTTTCTTTATACTACATTATAGGTGTTCATTAATACCAGTTGGATAGAGTTCTCCAGTGTTAAGTGAGAGCATTGTGAGATGCTGCAGGATCAAAGCCTCATTTATTACATTCCTTATGCATTTTTCTGGGTCTGGGGACTGTAGTTTTGTAGTTTCACTCATACCAGTGACAGCATTGTGAAATGCTGCATGATCTGAGCCTCATTTATTTTATTTCTACTACATTTTTCTGTTTGCATTTTAGTTGGTGGGGGAACGTTAGTCTTGAAGTAAAACTCACAATAGTGAGAGAAGTACGAATTGCTGCAGAATCTGTGCCTTATGTATACAATTTGACTATATATTTACTTCTTACTAATTGGATTAATTTCTAACTCATGTCCATTAATCTGTACTAATCTGTGCAGCAGTGGTTTGCAGTGCCCTGTATAGACTCAGGCACCTAGAGTTATAATTTCCCATTTAAAAACTTCCTCTACTATTTCCTCAGCTATCTAGTTGAATGTAGACCAGCTTGTTTGCCCACTGAGAGACATCACATTTAAGAGTCTTTTTTTTAGATCAGCCTAGACATCTTCTCCAGCCCAACAACTCCAGGCCCCCAAATCCTGATTGCTCTGCTCCTCTTAGATCACAAACAAGAGGATAAATAGCCATGGATAAGCACTTTCCTACTGTCTCTGTAGCCATCCTGGTGGAAATCGGCATCCTGAGACAATGTAGCCATTGTCTCAGGTTTACTGACAACCAGCTTATTCTTAAGTAGACTGATTGAATATGCAAAATATGCAATTATTCTTTCTCTTTGTAGGCAAAGCACTTGCATACAGGCACTGATAACCCCAAACAGGTGGCAAGTTAACACGTACGCTACACCTACTATGGATAAGACACCTAAACTCACTGTTTTTTCACTACAAAAAGTTTTACTTAGAAGGTACTGTTGTTGTGAATTTAATAATCAAATTGGTTTATGGCAATGTGCTGCTACAACTCCAGTCTTGTTCTTTCAATGCTCAGCAGCCTGGATTTTCACTACAAAAAGTTTTCCTTGGAAGGTACTGCTATGAATTTATTACATAAACTGGTTTAAAGACAGTATGCTTGTTTGCTTCCAACATTAGGTGAGTTTCTTTTGCATTTTCTATGCTGTTGGTTTAACCAACTCTCCACTGAGGTAACTGAGCCCCAAACCACTTACGGAGCATACTGGTAATTTAGTCAGATGCTGTGAAAGCTCCTTTCAAATGAGACCATTGCACTTTGGATGTATGAGTGTGTGTTGGGACACAGTCTCTGCAAATGTCACAACTCTGAGGTGAGATCCTACAGACAGAGCAAGTACACTCACAGACAATGAGCGTGCTGACTCTGCATGCTCCTATCCAGTAGAGTACCCCTCTTTTGAGGACCACAAGCACTATTCAAACCTTGCCTAGAAGAAAGATTGTTGTGTGAATGTGAGTGATAGTTGGTACAGTACAGCATTGCAGCATAAACACCCCAATCTCATAGATGTTGATATCATATGTTACTCTACTTCACACTGGATGGAGGAGTGGAAGTAGTAGCACTGGATGTGCCTGGCCATGGCCTCCCCTCCCATGATGGTCTCTATCACTTGCCGCATGGGTGGACTGGCCATGGAAAATTCACTTGCCACAATTTGTATGTGCATCTTGAGACATGGGTCATGAAATTTGGCTAAGCAACATACATACATGTGGAATATGCATTGCTATTTGTCATTATGCATACCTGCCATCTCAGCAAGGTCTATAGGTTGGTATCCTGTTCTTACATGATGGGTCTGTCCATATTGGGATTGCCATCTTTCCGTAGCACTTAGACAGAATTTCTCACTTGAGACTTAATCAAAAGAAAATTTCATCTGATCCCCTATTCCTTCCACAAAATCCTATAAAGTCAGTATCCATATCTGAATCCAAAACTACCAGTGGAGATATTCACATGCATACTGAATAATTATTTTTATAAATCTAATGTGCCCTTCTCTTACAAATATCATAGCTACCTCATCTGTTAATATCGGAAGGGGTCAGTTCTCTATGATTTCCTAACCTAGTGTTGTTCCCATGATAGATTTGCATTTAAAATGGTTAAATGATCTAAAAATGCAAAATGATGAGTAACTACCTCCTCAGTCTCTTCAACTAATTGATATAAATGAACCAAAATCCAATTTGCTATATGAGGTGCCATTTGGTAAAATATAGGTGAAATCAGAGTCACCACCCTGTCTATATCTCCCAATGTCACATAGATTCAATATCATCATGTATTCCCGATGCATTTCTTGAGATCAGAGGTGGGTTAAACAAGTCTAAGAAGACAGAATCCAATAGACAAACTACAAAACAAACTTGTAACACAGTGGTTAACATGAACTGCTGTTTATTCACCAGAAATCAGAAAAGATAAGCAGTTTCATCTTTAACAAACCAAGACTTCATCATATAAGAAACAAATGAACCACAATGATTTTTAAACCCAAAATGGGTCACATGACCTACTCATCAATTAAAACCTTTAAAGAAATAAAACACATAACCGATACATTTAAAACTCCGATGACTATAATACAACTGATTGCTAAATAAACTGTACAACCCAAAAATTGTCAAAAATGTGTGCTCTACTACATTAACCACTATCTCATGTAAACTTTCAAGTCTAATAGACAGACTATCAATGAAACTTCATTCAAACTCGGTGCACAGTCTGTGTTCAAGTAGACCTGCTAATACAAGTGTTTGTAAATACTTATTTTTTAATTTTTCCCTCTGTTTTACCAATATGTTACCCTGGACACTGTTGACACAGTGTCATGCCCCTGAATTCACTATCCTTCCATGCAGGACTAGCTTAGTCCTGCATGGAAGCAGCCATTTAGGAGCAGGACGGCAGCACACCATGCATATTAATGAAGGCACGCTGCCTGAGCTCCTAAACTTACACGGAGCATGAACAAGTGCAGAGGGCATATCTGAGAGCAGAGCTCTCAAAATATACACACTCCTGCAATAAAGAACAGCAGAGTATTAATAAAAGAATGAGCGAGACCACTCATATGTGTTTGCATACTCCCAGCAACCCCCCCCCCCAAGTTTACAAGAGCAATAGTTAAAACAGCAAATATAAAGATTTTTTTTGTTATGAAACAGATTAAATTTAACCATAGGTGCACAGGTTTGCCCATCACTTAGCTATGGTTAATGTAGCTTAAATGGCATAAGAGGATAAAAGGCAAGATATATGCAAATAAAGCAGTACAGCAATAGTGTAGTGGGCAGAGCATCCGCCTTACGAGCAGTCATTCCCGGTTCAATTCTCATTCCATTTTCCATGTCATATCACTTTATGACCAATACTTTTAGTTGCATAACCGACTAAATAAAATATATTTGTGAAATGGAGTACTGCATTAAATGCAGATGTGAGGTGTCATTGTCATATTGTTGCAAAGTCCACAGATAATCACAACTGCCCCATACAGTATATGTACACAGGAATCAGGGATACAAATGGAAGGTAAAATGTGTAATGAATAATAACTGCATAAAGTTTCCTAATCCACCATGTTCCCAAGAACCAGTACACATCACTGTCTAAATAAGTGTGATGATAAGCGGGAATAAGCACTAGTAAGCAAGTGTAAGAAATATTAAGCAGTAGTAAACGGGAGTAAGGATATTTAAGCAGTAGTAAGTGAGTTTAAGCCTGTTTGCATGGGCGTAAGCAATGTGCACGCAGGTTAAGCAATAGTGAAGCTAACTCTCTGTAAGCATATTTAACCGGATATTAGCAGTGCTTACCTTTGCACAAACTGTGCAAACCTGCTTTCAATTGCTTAAAAGTGCCTTAAACACTCTGTATGCAACAGCCGCTGTTCTGGCCAGAAACAAAATAAACAGCACTTGCAGGTCTTGAACCCTAGACCCTATACACCATAGTCACAGTAGTTAATGACTAAGCCATCACAGCAGTACATAGGAATGAGGTATCACCAAACAGATCCATATTATAGGGAATTCAAACTGAACATGTGAAAGGAATCTATATACAGCTTTATGTTGTATAACCTTCTACATAACATAAATATGTGAATCAGAGTACAGTATTAAGCCCAGATGTGAGGTGTCATTGTAATAAAGTGTTGAGATTCCCTACTAAACACAAGGACCCCATACAGTGTATGTACACAAGAATCATGGCTACTAAACACATATATAACATGTAAGGAATAATAAATCAATGCCAAAAAGCAAATCTGCAGTCTGTGGCTACCACTCCATCTATACAGTGTAAGAAGGAATCAGTATTGCAAACTAAACAAGGATATACATTTTGAGCTTCAAGAGCAGGAGCACACTCAAGCAAATCTGCAGTCTGTGGCTACCACTCCATCTATACAGTGTAAGAAGGAATCAGTATTGCAAACTAAACAAGGATATACATTTTGAGCTTCAAGAGCAGGGTCAGTCCACCCAGGCATTCTACTTGTATGTTTTATGAGAGTGAAGCTATTACATTAGCAGTATTTCTTAGTAGTTCTCAGCTTGCTAATAAAACTGACTGTTGTAGCCTTGTGTCCCCCCCCCGATAGTACAATAGTCCTAACTGTCCAATAGACAGTATAGATTTAAATTCACATCCCTGTGACTAAATTAAATTAACCATCAAGCAGCCCTCTCAGTTCTTTCTGTCTTAGTTTGTATCACTTGGAGGATCACCTGCTTATTTGCATCTCTATCATTGCTAATGTATCTCCCTACTCTAATCTGTGCACAAACTGGTTACTAATCAGCAAGTCAATGTAAAGACACACACCCAACCTTAATAAACTTTGCTGTCTCTTCTCTCCTTCACTTTACAGGTACTTTGAATTATTACTTACCCTTTCTGAGGCCTTCACTGAATTCCACTGATTGCCTCTCTGGTTTCTTTGCATTCCACCTGGTTTACACCCCTTGTGCTATCTCCCCCAATACAAAGTCTATATTAGAATCCTGCTGAGCATGGAGCCATCTTTAAATCTCTAGTCTCCCACCAGGACACAAGTGCTCTTCAGCAATTACATTCTGCTAGCCGGTAAGCCATTAGACCTCAGGAATTTCTTTTAAAAGTGTTCAGATTTGTAAAGTAATACTTACTTTTTGCTGTATTTGGATTTATACAACTAGTATTCATTTTTCTGATTCCTGACTACTGATCTGCTGTTGTTACCTGCTGTTATTATACCTGGCTGATTGTTTCCTCTCAGCAATTTCCTACTCCTTTGGCTCGGCCCGCTCCGTTCGCCCTTCAGGCTCAATCCGCTCCCCTCCCTGCCCCCAAATCTCACCCGCCCCTGGGACCTCTGCATTTATCCCCGCATAACCACACCCACCACATTCCCTATCCAATCAGAACATATTCTTCTCTCCACCCAGTCCATAGCAGTCCACTCCCACACCCACCCTTTCCCTCGCTGAACACATACCTACTGTATACAATCCCCACGCATCTCAACATGTCCTACACTCACCTTCCTCTCCTACTACTAACTCTTCTAACTATTCTTACCTCTACCTACCTCATAACCTACTATGAGCAACCTTTAAATCCTACCTTTTGTACTCCACACAAACATAACCTAGCTACCCCCCCAACTACACTCACAACCCATCACAGTCCCATATACAGCAACTCATATCTTGAACCTAAATATCATCATCCTTCACACATCAAATACCTTATTCTTCAACTCACAAAACACTTGCACAGCATCAAAACCTCACAACTAACTAACCTTATTCATGGTTTATCATTAATTGATGGGGACATCCACCCCAACTCAGGCCCAAACACAGACATACCATCCCCTAATTCCCAAACTATGAAACCTATGTCTACACCACAAACTAAACCTCCAAAATCTCTCACAATAGCTCATCTTAACATCCGTAGCATATGTAACAAACTTCCTGCTCTTCATGCCCTACTAGAAGTCCAACACTTTGACATTCTCTGTCTTACTGAAACCTGGCTTAAACCCACAATAAAAGATAACGAAATTATCCCCCCGGCTATAACATCCTAAGACAAGATCGTCTTAACAAAAAAGGTGGAGGAGTAGCTATACTCTTCAAAACTGGACTGGAAATAAGTAAATCAGCCCTTACCCCACCACATGACTCTAATGTTGAACTGATTATTTCCAAACTCTCCCTAAACTCACACAAAACTATTAATATTATCTGCACTTATCTTCCCTCAGGCAACAATTCCCCCATATTAGAAGACCTACTAAACTGGTTTTCAATTAATCTCCTTCAAGAAACAATACTACTAGGCGACTTTAATATTGATTGGAACATGTGCAAACAAACTAATCCATCTACCATTATTAACCTGCACGGATTCCATCAAACCATTAACTCCACAACTAGAACAAATAAAAACAATAACAAAGAAATCATTCTCGACTGGATATTGACTAATAGTCCCCAACAAATGTATTCAACAGGTACCCTCCCAGACGACCTTAGCGACCACTCTCTCACATACATCATTAGACACAAAACTCATCTAACAACACCTCCCCTAATTCGCTCATCTCGCAGCAAAAAACATTTTAACCTTCAGCAGTTTCAAAACGAACTCAGCTTGATTAACTGGTCACCTCTAAAAACTCTCCCAATAGATGAAGCTGTTAACCACTTTAATAATACCTTTCTTACTATTCTCGATCATCATGCCCCCATCCGTTCTATACGAATGAAATCTAAGACAGCTCAATGGCTAACAACCAACACCAAACAACTTATCCTTAGTAAGAATAAAGCTTGGACTAAATGGAGAACCACGAAAGTCTCTTTTGATCACCTTAGCTTCAAACAAAAAAGGAACAAGACTAAGCTTGTTATCAAACAAGATAAAAGGAACTATTACACCAAACTACAGCAATCCTCCCACCACCAACCACAAAAATTTTGGAAATCAATTAACTCACTACTATCCCCCGGCAAGGTTGAAACACCCAACCCACTAGGCCCTGACTCTCCCCTACAAACAGCTAACGCATTCAATAACTTCTTTACTTCAACCATACTTAAACTGGCCAACCAACAAAGCCCTGACCCCGCTTTACTAGGTAATACTAACTGCACTCCACCTCTATTTCAACTTAAACCCTTACCTACTTCCTATATTCTTAATTTACTTCAGAAACTCAAACCCTCAACCCCCTCAGCTGACAAATTGCCAGCGGAATATCTCCAGCTAGGTGATAAAGCTATTGCCTACCCTATCTCTATTCTAATCAACAGAACCATAAAAGAAAGTACTATACCCTCACTCTGGAAAATCTCCCACATCATCCCTCTCTTCAAAGGGGGCGATTCATTTGAGTACTCGAATGACCGCCCTATAGCACTGCTATCTCCTATTGCTAAAATAATGGAGAAATGCATCCACAAACAGCTTTTAAATCACCTCCTATCTAATAACCTTCTAGCTACTTGCCAACATGGCTTTCGTCCCTACCATAGCACCACAACAGCCTTATTATCCTTCATAGACTCCATTAATATAAACCGGAATAACAATCTTCTTTCATCTGCATTCTTTGTAGACCTGTCAAAAGCCTTTGACATGGTGAATCACCAACTCCTCCTACATTGTTTAAAATCTCTCTCTCTCAATAATCTTGCTTTAAGCTGGTTTACTTCCTATCTTCAGAATCGGAAACAAGCTGTTTTGTGGAACAACAATCTTTCCGAACTTCTCCCTACCACTTTAGGAGTACCTCAGGGCTCCATCTTAGGTCCTCTTTTATTTTCCATCTTTATTAACGACCTGTATCTAGCCACCCCACTAACTACTTGCATTCAGTACACCGATGACACCACCATCATCTGCTCTGCCACAACCCAAGCTGACCTCCACTCACTTACTCAAAAAACTTTTACCACCATAGAACAATGGTTCTCCAATCACTGCCTTCTCTTAAACCCTAAGAAAACTAAACTTCTCCTCTTCTCACCCACACACCTGTCTCCCTATTAGTTTCACACTTACTTCTAACAATGGCACCCTTATCTCTCCTGACCAAACAACCAAACTTCTAGGAGTTACTATCGACAACCTACTAAAATTTGATTTTCATATCAACTCTATCATAAAAGCAACTAACAAAAAATTAGGTTCTCTCTACAGAATCAAATCTTTCTTAACTCCTGAAGCAAGCACTACCATAGCCAGAACATATCTTATCTCTACTCTACTATATGCATCCCCCATATATACTAATCTTTCTAAACATAACATCAATAGGCTTACAACAGCCTATAACAACATTGCCAAATTTGCCACTGCCTCTCCATATAAAACACATCACTGCCTGAACCTCCTTAACCTAGGGTGGCTGGAGTTACCTCACCTAATTCAATACTATCAGCTTACAACTGCCCATAAAGCCCTTCACCACCCAGAAAAGATACCAATGCTCTCCACCCTAATAAAACCCTATAACAACCTAAAAACCCTACGCTCTTCCATTAAAATACTGATTCAAACCACCCATTGTTACTCACAACAGTAGTCCACGGCTCTGAAGGGGTCTGGCCTGGAGGCTGAGCAGGAGGAGCATGTGGACCCTGTGAATGTGTACTGGGTGCCTCAAGGTGATGTAGCACTTCCCACATGTGTCTGTGGAGCCCGCTATGGAACAGACCCTGGACCTGACTTCGGGTGACAGGATCATGTCTGTGTGTGCCCCAGTGGGGGGACAACATCCCCTGAGGTGGACCAGTACATGACGAGGCCCCAGGGTAGGTCCCACATGTGATGTGGCCTGGTAACTTGGCCAGATAAGGTTGGAGTGGTGGTTCTGCTGGCAAATATTCCCTAAACATGGTATTGTGTCACTGTTATAGAACATATGTGGGTAGTAATAGTCCACGCAATCCCAGAACATGTCCAACAGCATGCATAGATATCTCCAATAACACAGAATGCCAGATGTGTAGCAATCACATTGCAAGCATGCCACATGCATATATGGAACCATAGTGCCTCTGACAATGGCATGCAGGCAAATAGTCTGTAACAGGCCAACAGTGATAGTGTCCACACAGTGAACATGGCTACAAACACATAGCACAAAGTGTGGTACAATACAATATATGTCCCACTGGTAGGTAAAATCTAGCCATACCTATTGAGTTGTGTGAACTGTTTGTGGGGGGGGGGGTGACAGAGATGTGTATTAAGAACTATGGTAACCTTGCTGTATCAGTTGCTCATACCTGTTTCCATCTTTATGTCGTTCAGGCAAGATATCACATGGACGCCTACCTGCTTATTCAGTGGCTGAAAATGACAAAGTGCTGAACTATCTCATCCAGCACTACCCTGTCCTGTTTGGCCAAGCCACTCATGAGCAGCAGGAGTGGACCACCCTGTGAAATGACCTAGTCTACAGGGTCAATGATGTTAGACTGTATAACCGCAGTTATGAGCAGGTCTGGTATCATTGTTCTGACCTGCTTCACAATGCCCATTGGTGTGCTGCTGCACTCCAGGGGATCAACTCACAACAAGGGGGGGTCATACCATCCATCCCCCCTGACAGGTTCCTCGCCAGCCTCGTGGCACTTGCCCATCCTCACAGCCAACAACTGCCAGACACCATTGTGGAGGTGGGTGCTACCCACACACCGGCTGAGAAGCATGCAGTTAAGTCCACAGGACACATCAGTAGACCACTGTTGTGTATGCATCCGCCTCTGTACAGGTAGATAATGCATATCAGACATGTCATATATATATAGTTTGTTGCTGCATAGTAGTAATAAACAGATGTGCATAAGTGGTAGTATTGTGAACTTGTACTGTTGATGTACTGTAATGCTGCTGTCACCCTGTAGCAATGCCATAGCTGTGGCCACTGACATTGCATCTCTCACACTCTTATGTAAGTCCCTCGGGTATACCACCAAGGCAGCAGCCTGTAGCTGGTGAGTATGGTTTATGTTGATGCTTGCCAATACACCGGGCATGTAATGGCTATGGTATACTCCATGCACACATCTAACACACCTACCCATAATGCATACTATACATGTTCACATATTTTTGCTGTTAAAGGCACTGCAACACAGTGGTGACCATGATGGGGTATTGGAAGGGTATGTCAGACACCTGCAAGATAACTAACATCCTGTCATTGCAAAATGTGTCCACAGGGATTAACGTAATGGTGGGACACATGGTCTACAGTAGGGACATGTGTGAAACATCACCCTTATACAGTGCAACAACAGTGTATATACCAGTAATACAATGGCAACTGTTACAGATATACACTATGGCATAACATATTACTGTGGTCCACATTATTAGCTGGAACTAGGCTGTAACATGAGGTGTTCAGTGTATGGGACATTGCAAACTGACACACGTGTAGGCCATACTTGTCAGGCATCTGCAAAAAGGCTGAAGGTGGGGAGGGGGTGTCAGCATAACACACCAGTGCACTGCAGCAGGAATCCTAAGGATGCTAAGAATGGCTGTGTCTGCACACAGTCAGGTTCAAGAACTGTAGCAGACATAGCCCTACCCCCACAGCAATAGTGATGGCAGTGTGTGAACACCAAGGGACGTAAACATGAGTAGACCTTGCAATCATGCAGATTTGGGGGACATGTGTAGGGCAGACTGACCACACACTGGCAAATGCATAGGGCCCATGCTAGTATACCCCTGCCAGGAATAGTGACTGCTGTAGTATCTATAACAATAGGTGCAACAAACTGTCATGATAAGGGTGTGCACACATATGCACACATGGAGTGTGTGCATCTTGGTCAGCATCTGCACACCTAACACATTTCGTACTCACTGTATGTGAATGTACAGAAAACATATCATATATCAGGCTCATGTACTGTTAATATATGCAGTGATGTGGTCCCATGGCAGATCAAGGAAGGGTGCACAATATCAATAAGGGTGTGTATGCTCCTCATAGCCACAACTGGTACCACTAGGCACATGTTTCAGGCTGTCATGGGGGTGCAGGCACATATGGAAGTGTACACTAGACAGGGCCTGAGGCTGCAGAGGGCTGCTCTCACATCTGCAAGCAACAACTTCCATGAACTGTCTGGTGCCCTCTGTGCTCATTTCAAGGTCATAGATAGAAGGTTTGGTGAGATGATGGGCTTCATCGACCATGGTTTGTCCATGGTTGAACATGTGATGGGAATGCAGCGGTGGCCGCATGGATGTAGGCCAGCAACACCAACATCTGGCACTTAACATTGACATGCTAGGACACCAAGGATCTCTGGTAGTGGCAGTACCAGCCCCAGCACTGGGGGGGTGCTGTCCACACCACACCACTGTAGGCCACAAAGACATGGTCCTGGCCAGTCCCAGGAGGGACCTGGTTCCAGTGGACATCTGTCATCATCAGGGGGGAGAGTAGCACATCAATGCCTGTACCTGGATATGCCCATGGAACCCCTATCAGGCACAGACCATGTGTCCATGGCCAGAGGCGGTGAACTGCACACCCTGCCAGGTATGGTCTGCATCTGTCCATAAACACCTGTACAGGGCAGCCACATGGCAGATCTGTGTGCATGCATACCCACCCACTATACGAACACACCTACGGCAAACCCATACCTACATACACCACATCATCATGCCCAGTTTAACTCATTACACCCATTACCCACACACATGGTGTCAAATGTATGGCCCTCCCTCAGCCTCTGGCAAACCAACAACACACCCTGTGCATATGATGATACCTGTGCCACATCCCTGTCATTCATAACATCGATGCAGGGACAGGCCAATATGGTTCTGATGCACACGATGACTGTACAACAGTGTACCAATGTACTGCAGTGTAACATTGTCGGGAGTAATGTTTAATGCATACATGTCAGGTACTGTAGCCATCCAGCACTGATGCATTATAGCTGTTAGTAATACTGGTAGATTGTGGTCACCATAATGTTACCCATTTGTGTTGTAGGTGTACATGTGTCAGCAGGAGGATGGTCTGCAGTCATATTTCACAAGGGGTATGCCACTGCGGTGACACCATGGCTGTGACATATCCGGGGTAGAGTTGAACACATGTCACAGGTTTGTATAACAGTTATTGCCTGTGCTACATGGACAGGTGACCCTCTGGGATGTGTATAATCTGCAACCTGATGTAGACCCATCCACATAAACACACACTCTTACTTGGCAACACTGGGACTAGATCCCCTACCTTGCTATGCAATGCTACTGAAATGTGTGGCTTTCATTGCACACACCACACAGCATTTAGGGTGAGGTGTGTTCCAGGTTACATGTTACATGCAGAACATCCCCAGACATGTACAGTATGGTAATGGGGGAAGTAATGGTTGTATATGGACAATACATAGTGTGACATATCATCATATACACATTAACAGACACATAACAGGCAGACACATATCCGAGAGACCTGGGCCTATCGGTGCTAACTTGTCCATGTGTCCAATGTATTACAGGTAGGCTGCACACAGCACATGCATAACTGGGCTGAATTGTGGTATCAGTTACCTGTATGGTTGATGGTGACAGTGGTCACCATAAAGTGGTACATGGGAAGTATACCAGATTGGTGTAATGACAGTGTACACAGCACCCACATCCCTCAGTGGATATTGTACTCCCTGGAACCCATGATGACACTCTGACATACCCACCATCAGACATTGCCCACAACTGTGATACAACCCATTGTTTATCACAACAGTGGTACTACAGGGATATGCATCTAATGCACATGCCACAGGCATAGAGGGTGTTGCATTGTCATGCTTCACCTATGGGCAGCTACAACACTATCTGTACTACTGTGTGGCAATGCATATTGTACTAGGAGTATGGGGCTTCAAAATGCTCTACCCTACAGATATACAGACATGCACTCATACACACACTTGCCAGAACTCAATGAGTATCCCATGCCTATCAACCCATTTGTTCAACACTGTTGTCCTGGTACTGCAAGGTTCATGTAGCCTGTAGGAAGAAGAGTGTAACAGGGTACATGTAATGTCCGATACAGCAGCAGCCACATCTGACTATGGCAATGGGTGTTGCAGTGGTTGTGAAAGCCCTCATGGAATTCCCAACTACAGGTGTACTAACACACAGACACTGCTATCCTCAGTAATGCACACATACACATGCGTCAGTGCTGGGTGCATCACTGCAGACAGTCATAGCTCTTTACCTGGCTATTGGTCCATGGAGAGATGGGTTGTGTAGGGGATATGTGTACAGTGGTATCATGTCACCTGCCATGTGCCAGCTGGCAATGTATCAACAGAAACCACTGTGGTGACCCTCAGGGTGAGAGTGACATGCATCAGCCAATCCTCTGGGTGCCTCCTACACATGGCCACTGAGGTGATCCAGTTGACATGTACACAACATGTATTACAACATATGGTTAGTGTCTGTGATGGAGACCTGTACCCAAGCATGTTCTGGATGACTGTGGTAGTGTAGTGGAGGTACCCATGCCATGTGGTGCGTGCAGGGTGTTGTCTCCTATATGTGCCAGTTATTACACAGCTGGGTAGTCATGTCAGTGTCAATCAAGCTTAGGTTGCCTGTACATATCCCAGCTGGGTACCAGTCATCTGCACATCTGTACAGGGACTGACAGTCATCAGCTTGGCAAGTAGCTATGCTGTAGGATGAATGTGTCTTCAGATAGACATTTAACAACAATATGTATGCCATTACTACATGTTGGAAGCCCTCACTAACATGTGCTGTACAGATGGTAGTCTACAGTTACATTCCACATGTCGGATCATTATCCAGTAGGGGATATATACTGTGACACAGCTCACACACCAGGTACACAACAGAGAGGCCTCAGTGCAGCTATGTCTGCAGGTGTGCTTGTTGTCAGTACTACATTTAGCACTCTACTCTTGCCTGGGAAAGCACTGTCAACAGTAGTACCGCCATGATACACTACATGCCAGTGTGACAGCATGTACCCTGGGTTACTACCCCTGTATGTAACACATTCACGTGGATAACAGTGCTATACAGGTGCCATATACTTGTGTGTCCCAGACAAGACACTCATACACCCTGTTAATTTAATGGCAGCACATAGACGCATCTATTATACATGGCATTGCATACACTTATTACAGATGTCATTACCCTGCTATGTTATCAGACTGGGTGGTAAAAACTGGTTACCAGGCCTAAGCCATGATTTGCAGGTGTCAGCATTACTGCAATATAACAGCCAAGCAGAGTTGTGCACTGATAAGCGGGTACATTTAACCATACCTTAGCACAGCTTAGCTTTGTGCAGACCCATGCAAACCTGCTTAAAGCTTCTCAAAACTGCCTTAACCACTCTGTATCCAACAGCCCTTTTCTGCCCAGCAACAAAATAAACAGCCCTTGCCGGTCTTGAACCCAGGACCCTGTACACTATAGTCACTACAGTTAACCACTACACCATGACCACTGTGAATACAGTTGTTGTTTTTCCAATATATCTGTCAATACACATATTGATTACTATTGAACAATTGCTTTTACTTCCACAATTGTGTAGTACTTGTTATTGATATTACTGTTGCATCACATATGTTGTTATATCTAAATGTATACATATCAGATAAATACGGTGAGATACATCTGTGAAGGTATACATAACTGTGATGCTTACTCATGACAGGAATATGGATATATACATATACATATGTTGATACATGTCTAGATATACATACACATGTATATTCATACATATGTCTGTCTACACATCTGTATAGTGCATCATATATATGGCCATGTGTAGATATCTTTGTATATACACACACATATATATATATATATATATATATATATATATATATATATATATATATATATTTATTATTCTTTCAGCTGCTCCTGTTAGGGGTAGCCACTGTGGATCAACTATTTCCATTTCTTCCTGTTCTCTGCATTTTGCTCTGTCACACCAACAACCTGCATGTCCTCTCTCTCTCTCCACATCCATAAACCTCATGTGAGGCCTTCCTCTTTTCCTGTTACCTGGCAGCTTCATCCTTAGCATCGTTTCCCCAATATACTCTGCATCCGACCTCAACGCATGTCCAAACCAACATAATCTTGCCTCTCTGGCTTTTTTCTCCAAACCTTCCAACCTGGGCTGACACTTTAATATACTTATTGCTAAACCTGTCCATCCTTGTCATATCCAGTACAAATCTTAACATCTTTAACTCTGCCACATCCAGCTTTGTCTCCTGCCTTTTTGTCAATGCCACGGTCTCCAACCAATATAACATAGCTGGTCTCACTACCCTCTTGTAGACCTTCCCTTTCACTCTTACTGGTACTCATCTGTCACAAATCACTCCTGACACTCTTCTCCACCCACTCCATCCTGCCTCTACTCCCTTCTTCACCTCTCTTCCATACTCACCATTACACTGAACTGTTGATCCCACGTACTTAAACTCATCCACCTTCACCACCTCTACTCGCTGCATCCTCACCATTCCTCTAGCCTCCCTCTCATTCACACACATATATTCTGTCTTAGTCCTGCTAACCTTCATCCCTCTTCTCTCTAGAGCATATCTCCACCTCTCCAGGGTCTCCTCCACCTGTTCCCTACTCTCGGTACAGAACACAATGTCATCTGCAAACATCATAGTCCACAGGGACTCCTGTCTAATCTCGCCTGTCAACCTGTCCATCACCATTGCAAATAAAAAAGGGCTCAGAGCTGATCCTTGATGTAATCTCACCTCTACCTTAAGCACATTCATCACTCCCACTGCAGACCTCACCATTGTCAAACTACCCTTGTACATATCCTTTACCACTCTTACATACTTCTCTGACACTCCTGACTTCCTCATACAGTAGCACAACTCCTCTCTAGGCACCCTATCTTATGCTTTCTATAAGTTCACAAAGACACAATGCAACTCCTTCTGATCTTCTCTGTACTTCTCCATCAACACTTTCAGAGCAAAAATCACATCTGTACTGCTCTTTCCTGGCATGAAACCATACTGCTGATCACTAATCATCACCTCCCTTCTTAACCTAGCTTCCACTACTTTTTCTCATAACTTCATGCTGTGACTGATCAATTTAATCCCTCTGTAGTTACTACAGCTCTGCACATCACCCTTATTCTTAAAAATCGGTACCAAAACACTTTTTCTCCATTCCTCAGGCATCCTCTCACTTTCCAAGATTTCATTAAACAAGTTAGTTAAAAACTGCACTGCAATTTCACATAACACCTCCAAGCTTCCACAGGTATGTCATCTGGACCAAACGCCTTTCCATTCTTCATCCTCTTCATATACCTATCTTTACTTCCTCCTTGCTAATCCACTCCACTTCATGATTCACTATCCACACATCATCCATCCTTCTCTCCCTCTCATTCTCTTCATTCATCAGCCCTTCAAAGTACTCTTTTTATCTGCTCAAAACACTCTCCTCACTTGTGAGTTTGTTTCACTCATTATCCTTTATCACCCTTACCTGCTGCACATCTTTACTAGCTTGGTCCCTCTGTCTAGCCATTCAATACAGGTCCTTTTCTCCCTCCTTAGTGTCCAACCTTTCATACAACTCTTCATATGCCTTATCCTTAGCCCTAGCCACCTCTCTCTTTGCCATGCACCTCATCTCCTTATACTCCTGTCTACTTTCTTCATCTCTCTGACAATCCCACTTATTCTTCATCAACCTCTTTCTCTGTATACTCTCCTGTACTTCCTCATTCCACCACCAGGTCTCCTTGCCCTTCTTCCTCTTTCCAGATGTCACACCAAGCACCTTTCTAGCCATCTCCCTTACTCGCTCTGCTGTATGTGCCCATCTATTCGGTAACTCTTCACTGCCACCCAGTGCCTGTCTTAACTCTTCCCTGAACTCCAACTCACAATTACCCTTTTTCATTTTCCACCATTTGATCCTTGGTGCTGCCCTCACACTCCTCCTTTTCTTCTTGATCACCAATGTCATCCTACAAACCACCATCCTATGCTGCCTAACTACACTTTCCCCTGCCACCACTTTACAGTCTTCAATCTCCTTCAGACTGGTCCTTCTACATAAGGTATAATCCAGCTGTGTGCATCTCCCTCCACTCTTTTATGTCACCCTATGCTCCTCCCTCTTGTTAAAATATGTATTCACCACAGCCATGTCCATCCTTTTCGCAAAATCCACTATCATCTGACCTTCTGCAATCCTTTGCTTAACATCATACCTACCCATCACTTCCTCATCCCCTCGGTTTCCTTCACCAATAAGACCATTGAAATCTGCTCCAATCACCACTCTCTCATCCTTGGGTACAGTCATCACCACTTCATCCAACTCACACCAAAATTTTTCTTTCTCATCCATCATACACCCAACTTGTGGAGCATATGCACTAACAACATTCATCATTACACTATTAATTTCCAGCTTCATAAACATCACTCTATCCGATACTCTTTTCACCTCCAAAACACTCTTAGCATACTGTTCCTTCAGAATAACCCCTATGCCATTTCTCCTCCCATCCACACCATGATAAAACAATTTGAACACACCTCCTATACACCTAGCCTTGTTCCCCTTCCATCTGGTCTCTTGCACACACAATACACCAACCTTACTTCTGTCCATCATATCAGCTAGCTCTCTCCCTATACCAGTCATACTGCCAACATTCAAAGTTCCAAACCTCACTACCATAGTCCTAGCCTTTATCTGCCTTCAGGCATGCCTTCCCCCTCTTCTCCTCCTTTGGCCATCAGTAGCCTAATTTCCACCAGCACCCTGTTGGCCAACAGTACTGGTGGCAGTCATTGTTAACCCGGGCCTCGACAGATCTGGTATGTATATCTGTACTGTTGTCCGCATGTATGATTTGGCAAACTTTTATGCCAGATGCCCTTCCTGATGCAACTCTCCCCATTTATCTGGGCTTGGGACCGGCACAAAGAAATGCACTGGCTTGTCCATCCCCAGTGGCTAGGTTATATAGATGTATATACAGATATATATGTATGCACATACTATGTGTACAGATATACCTTTGTATGTTGATATATATGTAGATATCTATAACTATATGTACATACATATCTATTCAGATATACATATTTATGTTGATAAATATGTAGATATCCATAAGTATATGTGCATATGTATCTATATCTGTATAGGCGTAGACATATATTGCTGTGTATATGTATATATTTGAGTTTTTATATGTGTGTGTGTGTATATATATATATATATATATATATATATATATATATATATATGTGTATACATATATGTATGTTGATATGTATATGTGAATATATCTATATAGATGTATGGATAAATATATATATACATATATGTTTACCATATGTCCAGAACATGGAGTGGAGTCCTACCTCAGCACCAATAGTTCCAACCTCTTAGTGCAAGAGGATGTCATGTATGTATTGCAGGTATATATGTAGACTGTTGCTACTGTAATAGGGGTTGTCTTAACAGACATGTTTTGTGTGGGAGGTCACATCTGCTTTTGACATGTGCACTACTGGCTACTGACATATATCCTAAGGACCTCATAGTACAGTACCACTGCTAGCACAGTAATGATCCTGTAGACTACAGCAGAGATATGACCAATATATGTGGACAGTCTGGCACTCTGTGGTTAGTCCAGAGATGCACACATATCCCCTTCATGCAGGGCATGTGAACCACACCTCCCAATGTGGATGTTAATAGCCATGTACATGGGTATATCACATAAATACTGGACTACATATGCCCACAAAGTTTATGCATGCACACACGCCAGTCTGTCCTGACACATAATACCTGGTGGTGCAGGGGTCACATGGCCAGATACTACACAGTAGTTAGTGACGTACATCTGTACAGAATCCCACTGCTTTGTCAGAAATACACAGCAGTTATGGTGGCCTGGCAACAGTATGTCTTGCAAATAACTGTACATAACAGCACACTGGGTAATTTCACTAGTCTGCTAACCATGTCACAAAGCACTGTGCAAACTACAGGCAGACTGCCACAACACTTGACTACATTTTTAATGGGGGAATACACATGTACCTGCAATTATAGTGGGCTCTACATGCATGTCACAGCACAGAGTAACAGACAAAAGTATCATACACCACACACACAGACATAGGTGCATTGCTTCATGGATATGTAGTGGTTGACTGTGCCAGAAGGCTATGCAAGGCTAGGTGAAGGGTATAGCTTGACATCAGGCCACATGACAATGGTCTGCAGTGTGGCTCAGGGGTGTAGTGTCTGGATTGGCCCACACAGGTGGGTATTGTATTCACCATCCAGTCACCTGGGTTACTATTGTGCGTGGCCAGTGCTGTGCAATGCTTGCCATGTATGTGTTCCTTATTCAATGACATGGACGGTGTCTTGGATGTGCATACATCCCACATGCATGTACAGTTGACATGTGGAACTGTACCTGGGGTGTCTGGACCATGTTGTGTAAACAGATTGTTATCATCATATGTGTCAGTCCTGGCCTCATGTGGCGGGAACTGGTAATGGACAGCAGTTTGACCCTGCACCTACATTGATAGCATGATACAGGTATTCCCTGGTGTCAGTGGCATCTGTCCATACAGGGCATGTGTTTAAGGCATGGCATGTCCTTTGTGGGTCATATTTCATGGTACCACAGTTGTTGCAGACATCCAGTGGGGAACATAGTGAAGGTGCACTGTCTGCAAGTACATGCCTATTGTACTGATGGACAAGGTGCCATGCCCTCTGTAGTCCACTGTCATCACTCCATGGTTACTATCTGTGGGCAATAGGCAGGGTACTACCAACGTATACAAGTACATGCCTATTGTACTGATGGACAAGGTGCCATGCCCTCTGTAGTCCACTGTCATCACGCCATGGTTACTATCTGTGGGCAATAGGCAGAGTACTACCAACGTAGTGGTTGTTGCCTAGGCAAGTGTGTTTGTGTATAATACATGGGTTGAG